>NW_024882427.1:272500-291209 GCF_019059575.1 Amphibalanus amphitrite | reverse complement strand
CAAGAGCTGCAATATCCGCATAGCGCAGCTGCGCGCTCGGCCAAAATTAATAGCAAACATTGGAAGCGCTCTGCAACTACTGGGCCACGCTCGCGAGCGGGCAACGCATTCGGTAAAGCACAGCGGCCGACTTACACGGAGTAAACACTTCCAGAAAAAACTCGGCAGCGAAATAACATTAAGCCTGCCAGTGAATGCCAAAACCTGCCAGACGGCCTCGCCACGGCGCACACAATGTGAAAAGCATACAGGTGACGCTTGGCAACGCTTTCGCACGCAATGCCGACAAAATAAGGCTGCACAGAGGCGTGCGATTGCTTTCCAAGGGGCTGAATTTCGATACGACTAGCTCGTCTGTGCAATACGAGAGGACCAGTCAACTGAGAAGCCCGACTAAGCAGACTATCTGGACAGGCGTTCAACGGTAGTTGCTTAGTTTAATTGCCACTTCTCAGAAATATTCAACGGTGTATTTTCACAGAGCCATAGCAAAAGAGTGCATCATAACCACGTCTTCAGCAGTTTCCTGACATCCGCTGACGGCTGAACGCTATTGTTTTTGATACACTTGAAGTTAATTACTTGAATTTTGATACAACAAATTTATTCATTTTGTGTACACTTAGCGTGGTCGGAGGTCGGATTCATACGTGGTCGGAGGTCGCGCGCCAAAGGACAGAAAATTTATGTCAAGGCCATCTTCCAAACACTCTTTGGAACCAGTCTCCAGTCGCGTTAGCACCAATGGTCCACACACGAGTACGACGGGCTTCCGTTCTGGCATCAGCGTAAGCCGACGCCAGAACTGGTGCCAGGCCGGGCTACAAAATTAGCATCTCTGCTTAATATTTTCTTCGAAAATCCACCATGTAAATGCTAATGGGTATGCTAAGCCGGCTAATGTGTGCGTGTAAATAATACTGATACGTCACACCGCAGCAAGGCGTCACTCCTTATCATACATGCGTCATTATGCCTGTCTGAGTCGCACGGTGGCACATCACCAAGTCCAGTGGTGGTTCGCTTGCTCTTGTCAGAAAATAAGATCTGTCACTATTAACTTTGACATAGGCGTTTTGAGGTTAAATTTCGAAACAGAACTATTTACAAATTTGGACCTATAATTATATACCTATATAATTATATCGAAAAAATCCCAAATATTAATATACAATGCCGAAAATGCGAATGAAGAGTCAGGAGACTCGTTGAGCATTTGAGTTCAGGTACGGGACAAATCTAGCAGACTAAGTGCTAATATTTAGATCAGTACGCCGCTCCACCTTGCTTCCAACATATTCGCTATTCCAATCTAATCACGTTGAGAGAGCGAGAGAGGAGAGAGAGAGAGAGAGAGAGAGAGAGAGAGAGAGAGAGAGAGAGAGAGAGAGAGAGAGAGAGAGAGAGAGAGAGAGAGAGAGAGAGAGAGAGATGATACATATTTGACACATCTTGGGGAGCATAATTGAAGACAGATTGGGCGTCATCCTTCACTGAACTTCTACATGACATTTTATCAAACAAATTTCAAACTCACGCCAGTGGCAGCGATCATTCAAGCTCGTTTAGAGCAAGCATTATACCCCCGATGGAACCGACGAACTTCTTATTAACTTCCCTTACAGACACCTTCCCCTTCAGTACATGTTAGTCACACCCGACCCTGTGTAGCTAACAAGATACGAGTACACCGTGACTCCATGCCATTCAGCAGAGTAACAGGCTCCCCCCCCCACACACACACACTCGCATACGATAGAGATGTAAATGGTATTTCAATGCCGATAGCCGACGCGCTAATGATTTTATATTTTGTATAGAAACATACCTCACATTAACGGCAATTTGCAGGTTTCATTTACTTTTTTCTAGCTTTGGTATGAAACGTGTGCATTCGGTACCAATGTAACGAGTTTTCCGTCAGTCAGTTTGACTATCAGTCTGTGGATCGAATATTGTAGGCTCGACATTTAATATAGCTTGAATATTATGGATATTCAGTATTCTTTTACTTGGTTTCGATTCCCAAATCCCAAACAACATTAAATCAGCATCAGTAGTAGTAGGCGAGGTGAGCTCTTCTCACGGGCGGATTGAAGGCGCAGACGGGCAGAGTTTCAGTTGACGGCGCGGACGGTCGGAGTTGAAGGCGCGGACGGGCGGAGTTGAAGCAGCCCCCAGGGGCGCGGGAACTACTTTCCGACTGGGGGGGCACACCATAATAGAGATCAACCTAGGGTACCCCCAAATCTAGTTTTCTCACCGGTTTTAGGCCACTTATTTTTCACCCCTCGGCTTTTTCAACAAAAAAGAAAACATTTGCAAAAAAAAGTGTGGTATTCCATCTCAAAGCTGTGGGGGCACCGCCCCCACGGCCCCAGAGTTGGGGGGGCAAGCTGCCCCCACTGACCCCCCGGCTCCCGCGCCTATGGCAGCCCCTGACACGGGCAGGCGCGATCGATGCTGCCGCTCAGGCTCATAAACACCCTGTCAAACTCGGCCTTGGGCCGATCGCTCCGGAGATTAGCGCCGGGAAAGGTCTCCAACGGGAGCTTTGCCGAGCCGTCGCCAAACGAACCCCGAGGCCGGAAAGACGCATAACGTTCACAGTTTTTCAATTTAAAACGAGTAGGCACAATTCGAAACTTCGACGTCTGAAAAATTACAAGGCGTCTAACCGCCGCACAAATTCAACTATTTAAAACTAGCAGCGAGATGGAGAATGTTAGAAGCAGTTCCACTACGGTAGCTGAACTTCAAAGGCACAACAACCAAGGGCTCCACTATGCAAAGAAGTTCAATATGGCCGAAAGTTTATGAAATTCGGCGAGAGGAGAGTAGTTTAGATTCTGGTGTCAATTCAACTCGTTTAAATTATACAGCAAGAAATATGTAGGCATATTGCACAATCATATAGGCATCAGCACCAGTTTCTTTTTACAACATGAATATTTTGCATAGACTTAAATCATACGGCTAGCATCCCTTTACCCTGGGTATGTGAACGACACTCGTATTCTTAGTGCAATAACATATGAGACAAAGATATCAAACAAAGCTATTCTATCACGCATTATCACCAAAAGACCTGAAAGCGTTCAAACAAATGGCGACAATGCTGCTTAATAATGCATTTGGGCATCATTAGAAGCTTCTGAATCGCTGGGAATAGGGTAGCCCAGAAGGAAACAGTGCCTCAATATCCCACAGGGCACAGCATGGTGAGTGACTTATGTAATAACCAGCTACTGTTGGAGCCATATAATTACCAGAAATTTAACAAGTTATTCCGCTCAACGAACAGCTTAGCGTAGCCTGTACACAATCTGTACACCTTCAACAACCTGTACACCTGTTTGCAAAAGAAACTTGGCCGCTTTGCAGACCGTTCAAAAAGGTCACATTTTCATATTGATTGTCTTTCTTTCATTTGAAGTTAACTGTCATTGGAAAGTAAAATGAAAACAAGACCTGCTAGCGCTGAAAAAGTGCAAATTTCTGTCGACAGTTTTGCGACATCCTGTTTGCTGAAAAGCGGCCAATTTACCCCACTCGCTCCCACACGGGCACGGCGCCATCCGGCTTTGCCAAAGGATTTGTGGCAGAGGCGACATTCACAGATCGCAGTCCTGTTCCAGCTGGCCTTTTGGCGGGGCTCCACATCCGTCGGCGGATATCACTAAGGACTGAGACTCTTCAACAGTATGCCGAGGAGTCCAATTAACAGACTCCCAGCACTCTTCATACAAGAGGCGCCCGAGCGGACAATCCAAACAAGCTCCGAGAATATGCAATCAGGATTATCATTCAACCACTTAATGAAATTCAGTTCGTCCACTTTTGTTGGAGCAGCCCACTGTCATTAAGCATGAGTACTTAAATGAGAAAGAGAAAGTTAAACACCCCAAGGGACGAGTTTGTTATCAGAGTCGCACACTCGCCGCCCCCGACCGGCGCGGTGGTAAGAGGAGTGTGAATTTCTACTGGATCCCACCGTCCCAGGGGGTCTGTTGGATGACCTTCAAACCGACAAGACCCAGCCAATAGCAGATATGCATGCCGTTTTCTCTCAGTCTCATAAAATATTGAGTATCACTAGCTTAGGCACCTAGTTAAAAACAAACAAACAATTAAAGATACAATTTTGAACAATAATTTGTCAAAGTGAAAAGTCGGAGCAAAACCGTACGCTACAAATGTTGTCCGAATGCCTGAATAGTCCGAATGTCTGAGTAGCTGGCTATGGTCCAGAGGGCATGCTCAACAGAGCTTGCATTGCACCATGGGCTCATCGCTGGCGCTGGGTTCAGCGGGATGAGCTTCTATACCATCTGGGAACACTGTGGGTTCACCAGCCCACGTCCAGCTGCTCATGGTGTCATCAACTGCGGACATGCGCCTTCACAGGGATGCAATGCCAATGACGCAATGGTGCAACAACCCAGGCGCGGCGGGTAAACCGATGTGGCGCAAACTCCTGTATTTCTAAACACGGAGACGCATCATTTGTCTCACGGCGCCACGGCTACTGAATCTCCTCAGTTGCCGAGCAGTGTCATGAGCTCGAGCTGCACATTGACAGAAGAAGTTTCATCATCCCTCGCCTACATTCCCAACTTCATCATGCAGTTCAATTGTAAAAATAATTCCCTCCCGTCTATCAAATTAGACTGGTAATCCCTCACTCCACTGGGCAGGTCGGACGCGCCAGAACCGCCCTACGCCCCGCGCCATCAGCAAATCTCGGGGTGCGGGCCGGCCGCCCGGCTAATCGTGCACTGATTTCCCCTGGGGTGGCGGCGCCGGCGGCACGCCCCCGTGGACCGGCAACGACCGTGTCTCCTCATGGCCCGCCGGTCTGACGACAGCCTCACGACACGACCCGGGCTGAAAGGTAGTCAACTCACCAGACGGGCCGGGAGACAGCACCGGGGAGGGCTCCATTTGTACAGAGTTGTCAGCGGAATTAACTGGCGGACACGGGATGGAGGAGAGGGAAAAGGAGAGACGGGAGGAGGTGATGGAGAGAGAGAGAGAGAGAGAGAGAGAGAGAGAGAGAGAGAGAGAGAGAGAGAGAGAGAGAGAGAGAGAGAGAGAGAGAGAGAGAGAGAGAGAGAGAGAGAGAGAGAGAGAACGTAGAGAGAAGGTAGAGAGCAAGAGACGAGAGAACCAGCTATCCCATGAACGTGCCCACACCAACTTTAAAGTCGCGTTAGCCACGTACTAACAAGGCGACAGGCGAGGCGGCCGATACCTTCCGGCGGCCGGAGTTAGCGGACCAACCACCGGGGCAGCACGTTCGTTTCCGGCCAGTTCAGTCACGGGTCTCCGCGACCAACACCGGTGTCGGCTGCTGGGGTCACGCTAACGGGTAGTCCCAGGGAGGAGATCCATTGCGGCCAGAGGGTGATATGGGCCACTCGCGTCGGCTCTGGGGTACCGGGACTGGAAGGTTCCATGCGATCCTTATGAGACAGAGTGCCGCCAGAATCGGTCGCAGAGCGACGATGTCTCCGGCGTCCAGATATGAGACGGCGTGATGTCGCCCTTACATATGGATTCGCATGATAGACCGCCCTGGTTTTCACCAGAGACGTCTTATATTTCAAAAATATCGCCAGGAAGAGACCTAGGATTCCCAAAGGGAATCGAAAAGAAAGTAAATCACAAATAACTAAAGCATCAAAGTGAAGGAATGATGGCAATAAAATAGCAATGAAAAGACGCACACGCCGTCCGATGTCGCATTATCGGCGCGGATTCACTTCAGAGGTCCACGACTTGGTTGGCGCAGGGGCCAGGGCACCATAAATTACGAAAAATCATTGAAGTATTCTTAGCTGTCGGTGATTTCACGCAGCCAATATCATGGCTCCTCGTAAGTAAGCAGATATGATGTTTCGCATATCGATCACAATGTCAAAATTTTCCCGCAGGGGACTGAGGTGAGCGCGGCTGCAGATCATCCCATGACAGACCACAAGGCTTTGATATGTGCAGACCACAGTCATAAAACTGACAGCCAAAAGACTGGCAGTGCCCGTAGAATAGAAACGATCATCTTTCATAAGGTTACGTGCATTTCCAGCTAGGACCGTCCTCAGTAGTACGTCTGCTAGCCTATGGAGGTAACCTAATAACTACGTGTGGCGCCTTTGTTCCTTGCTTCTAAGTCATAAAGCGATTAAAAACAAGCGTCCTACGAGTATTCCCAGCAGTCTACGGGGAACTCCAGTGAACGCCTCGGCCATTCCCGGCATGTCGTCGCCGCTTTGTTACTTAAACCCAGATCCTCCCCGAGGGTGTAGTAAAGAAACGCTATATATTCACTGACCTGGGGACCCATCTCGGCACACACTAACAAGCCCGCCATAGAGACTCGTCCCAGCCCACGGATTTGTGCTCATAACTCCGTGCACATAACTCGGGCCCCACGGCCACTAACCCCTATAACTCACACGACGGCGGATGTACCGGCGTAAGCACGACCGACTGACCTGGGCGTCTGCAGTTTGTTGGGCAGCCGCTGGTACAGGCCCGAGAGCAGGGTGTCCTCGCCGTGCCGGATCGGCAGCTCGGCGTACTCGGCCGCTGACGCGATGATCTCCATCAGACCGCGGATCTTGGTCTTGGCGTTCAGCGACATGGAGAAGAGCTCGATGGTGGTGTAGTTGATGTAGTAGTAGGCGGCGATCATGCCCAGGTTGAGCGGCGACACGTCCATCTCGTCCTCCACAGTGATGCACTTGGACTGCTCCAGGTCGGAGAGGGTCTTCTCGACCACCTCGGACAGGTGGTCCGACAGGTGCCGGTGGGTCACGCCCTGGAACGGAGCGATGGTTTAGTCACGAACTGAGAGAGGGGGTGACATTGGTTAGGGAATGTTATTGGAAAGACATCCCGAGAACGACTGGACAGACCAGTCGCACACTCAGAACGGATAGACAGAGGGCTGAAAATCGATGCACCCGTCATGTGTGAGAACAGAGGGCCCAGCCGTGGACCCGGAGAGAGTCGAACACGTCAGCCTTGGGGAGCTGCGACGTCGGACGGTCAGACCCGATCCACAGCTCAGAATCGAACCGAAACGATGCCGGCCGAGCTGAGAGCACCCCGCCGCTATTTTCCTGAGACGACCTTCTCCGAAAGCACACCGACGAGACGGTCGTTTCTCTAAAGGACGTCTCATTTAATACAGTGAACCGTCTCATCACAACCGCCCGCCCTATCTCTGGTAACGCCAAATTACATCCATCCAGCCCATCTGTCACTGATGGTGTTTTAACGAGCAATTAGAAAGTCATCGACCTAATCACCGCCCAACACCATCAGAGCCGGCCGTGATGGCCGTGATTTTTTTGCCAGAATAATGGCGAATAGACTAACGACTATTGATAGACGTGCTCTGATTTCGCGAGCACCGAGAACTATAGGTCCATAGCAAATCATTTTATAAAAGAAACTCTGAGCTATTTGACGTTGAATTTTATTTGATTTACGTATTTTGTTGTTAGATTCAGCATATAAGTTGGCTTCAGTCAGGCTTTTTGAAACCGGGCCACTTCCAATCCTCCTCATTAGCTTCGAATGTGCTCAATTTTCAAACCCATTAGTTTATATCCCCCTAGTTCAGAACGGATCGAACCTGTAATTAGCGACGTTCAATAATGAAGGTGCTCTAAGAGACTTTGGAATAGTTGAAGAGTTTCCTGGAAAATGTATAGAGCATTGACGGCCTGGCATTGGTGCGTGCAACATAATATCCAAGAGCATTATGGCAAACAAGAGGATATGAAACGGTCACTCGCAGTAACCATATCGCGCGTTCGACCTGGAACAGTTCATCGCTACGCCACCAGACGTCACGGTGAATTTTACTCTAGTACCGTAACAGCGTACTTTGTGTACAAATCAGAAGTCAGAACTCATCGATGATGGTTAACATTTACCGATGGGGACAAAATACCGCCGCCATGACATTCAAAAGCTTCCATCCATTGGAAATAATTCAATGAGATACAATAATACAATGCGTGACCGCTGACCATCGTCACGTTCCTTTTGAACCACCCGTCATTCGTCAAATCTGCCTTCAAAACTTCGAATTAATTAACAATGCTATTCCTTATATTAACAAAAACGAATTTCAAAGACCGAATCATCTCCAACAATTCCAAAGCATGCCCACTGAACGTGACACATCTTCAAGCGCCAAGACCGCATTACCATACGAAAGTTGCATTCGCATAGCTCACAGCTTCTCACAGGAAATTCTGAGACACATAACTTATGTTTTATTGCGCAGTGGAGTTAGATACGCTGTGATGCATACAATTGTCAGAAATTTGCCAGCATTTCACGATACTGGTCCGGGAATAGACCCACAACATCTCGCAGCGACCATCAATAAATCCTCCGCCCCAGAATGCCATTGAGGCTGGCGCAGTGGATTTCGATGTTAGGGCACATACTCCGAAAGGTGGTTCTCTTTCGCTGGATCAATGGAGCCCAGGCAGGCTATGATGCGCCGGCTGCGATTTTGACGTCCACAATAGAACCATCCGTGGTATTTGCAGGAGGAAGTTGCCACTGAGCTGAGCTCCAAACATCCAATAAGGTCGATTTTCAGTCACCATCGGATGTGGAGCTGGATAAGTCGGATATCATTGAAACGCCACTGGAAATGCTGGCTATGTTTATGCATAAGCTGCATTAAATATGCATAAATAATTTGACAAATAATTAAACCGACCCACTAAGCGTAAGCAAGGTTGAATGTTTATAGAAGCCATAGGTACAGCTGTCATAAAACAAGAGTATAGCCTTCTTTCAAAGCTCTTATACATTTCTTCTGTTCAGCTCCACCCCATCAATTGACTGCAGACTGAATTCGCCTAGCCATAACAGCTTTTTTTAAAAAACGGCTTACTTATCCGGCGAAGGGGAACGGTGATGCCGGCCAACAAGTAATAGAGCGAACAGCGCTGCACCGCCAAGCCATCAGTGGGGATCAATGTAGAGCTCAGCTATCCTAACAAACGACCGCAATACATCAACGATTGTAGGATAAGATTGGCCTGTAGCATTAAGAACCCTTCAGCTTGCCTGAGAAGGAAACGTACGTGCACTTCTGTGACAAACATGAAGCATAAGTAAGTGTTAAATATTGTCTGTTTCCAATTACTCTTCAAAGAAATATTGTGGGTCCGGAACCAATTACGTCGATCCCAATCAATTTTTTCATAGCACTTCTGTTTCCACCAAAATCACCCATGGCAATCATACCAGCCAGCGTCCTCCTGGCGGCTGACCACTACATAGATGTTAGGTTTTCGTTTTGCGTGTTTAACATTAGCAACAGACAGGTCTTTCGCTATGTGAGTTATGCACATTACGTATAACCATTAAAGGTGCGTATTAACTGCTTGAACTTTTTCTCATTATTTAGTAGACACCCATTATTCTATGAAAAAATCCAAATTTGTTTGGATGAAAAGAATGCATACATTAGAATCGATAAACCTGTCCATTTCCGTAAAATACTGGCCCGTGACCAAAGGACGCAAGTGTCTGAGTAAAAAAAAAAGCACAGCAATGGGCAACGCCTACCCACGGACCTGTAATTAATTGCGATATGCCACCTATTATAGAACAAATCAAAAAACTTTAACCGAATGTAAAAAAACAAAATAATTGCAAAAAGCAACACAACGCGCGTTCGCCGTTCAGTTAGAGAAAGCACTAAGCAGCAGTGCTTTGACTGAATACCATGCGAGACGGTTGTAAGATTTCACACTTCCTTTTCAGACTCCGGTTGAGACAGAGTGGCTTCGGCCGTGGAACTCGAGAGCCGGGGAGGCGATAAGAAATAAGACCAGCTGCCGGCCGGCCACATTTAACCTGAGCTTAGAAAAAGCTCCGAAAACAAAGGCCACCGGAGACCTCCACCAACATAGGAGCTGAATATATATATGCCTCTGACGGAAAATGGAGGCGGTAACCCTGTCATGATAGGAAGGCTAGTTCAGCGGCCCAAAGCTCACAGAGAACACGACGCCATCCACCCTCCGCCGATTGACTCCGGCAGTTCATTTCATGCGCCTCAGTCTATTGAACGCCGCTTCTGGAGCCGAACGGTCGAGAACTCCGCCACAACACTCGCCAAATCTTTGCCCAGGAGCGTCGCGAGCGCACATTGGGGGCGGAATTGAGACAAAGCCAAAGCGAGCGCAGGCAAGAGAGGGAGCCCTGCAATACAACACAAGCATAGCAAACACACAATGTACACATTGTAAATACGCCCTCGCATACAAAATCCCCTGACCTCTATAAAATCCATTCGTATAATTCATTTTCCAGTCGCATGGCCAGGCATCGAATCTTGCACTACGTCTCAAATCTTTGGAAATGAAGCTGTTTTTCGACAACTGGTGGATGAACACTTGGATGGTGGCTGACATTGTAAACATGGAACTCCAAGGCGGAATGATCCCTAAAATCATCTTCAGACAATGTTGCCCTGATCTCTACAACATGATGCGATCACGCCATTAGCTCAGCCTCCAGAAAGATCGATATTAATTCCAATTTCCATTGTACATGGTGAACCGAAGAAGATTAAGTTCTATCGCGGTGTAAATAATGTCTGTTGTGGTTGAAGGGAGGGCGGATTAGAGGCATTTCAGTTGGCCCGCGGAAAGAATCGCCTCAACTGACTGCAAAGGGATGATCAAGGGAGCTTAGTAGAGTGGATGCAGCTTCAGAGCATTCAGTGACCTAAAGCTTCTGCGAACCTCCTATCGTATACAATCAAGCTCCTCGCTTCATATATCCAGCTTCAAAGGGACTTGCAATGTTGACTAAGACAATGACATTGTCTAAGGACTGAGTAGGGAGTAGAAAACTCACCCTCGTGCTAATTTGATTTCCTTTTACTTTTCGATATATCTTCTGACATCCACATTGCAAACAAATTACAACGTCGCGGAGCAGATCTGGATCACACCAGTTCATACCACTCGCTGGGCAGTCGCCCACGGCAGGCTGACAGCAACGCCACTTCCGTGTTACACGTTCCGGGCCGTCAGAAGGCCATCCTATTAACCTCTTCATCTGCGACCCCGCCTGACGCTCATTGGCCGCGGCTGACATTAATCATCCATGGAACGTGATTAGCGCCGTACACGGTCATATGGAAAATGTCGGTCCGCAACGCCGGCTCATCGCATCGCCGCCGACACGAATGTCAGCGAGACGCGTGGGCTGTGTAGTGTAACCGTGTAACCATCCCCTCCTCCGTCCCCTGCCCCCTGCCACCATCCCTCCCTGTCACATCACTCTGTCCCTTCCTGTTCCCTTACTTCATCCCTTCTGTCTGCTTACTTCATCCCTCTCTGTCTCCTTCCTTTATCCCTTCCTATTCCTCCCTCCATCTCTCTCCCCTCCCGTGCTCCTCCGTCCGTCTCTTCCTGTCCTTTACACGTCTCTCCCTATCCCCTACCTCCGTCCTCCCCTCCCACCACCCACCTGCAGGTTGTAGTAGTTGGGATTCTGCGCCATCCGACGGTACAGGAACGTCCAGGTCAGATAGTCCACAGCGTCCTGCTTGTTCTCGATGGTCTTGGTGACGATCTCGGCGTTGAAGTGGTCGTGCAGTGTATGGTCCAGGTGGCTCTCCACCGGGATCGGCTCGTAGAGGAACTTCTTGTAGAAGTCCTTGCGCGACGACTGGCAGAGCAGCACGCACTTGGAGTCGTGGTCGTCGCGCGTGCGGTTGGCGCGGCCCACCGCCTGCAGCACGTCCGTGATCGGGTAGTCCTCGTACCTGTGGAAATGATGGTGGGACGATCTAAACTCACGGGCAGTATCGATTACCATTCGGTAGCTACACAAAAAAAAAAAAAACGAGAAGCGATGCCGTCTGTAATGCTGTCAGCGATAATATGTGCAAAAAATATTCAAAATAAAACTGAGGTCTATTGGTGGTCTTTATCATTCAAATAAAGTTCAAAATATAAATATCAACACCGGTGTTCACTGTTCATTTGTCCATGAGAAAGGAGATACGCAATAAGCATTTCCTTTGCTTGAAAAGGCGACTATTGGATCCAATATGTCACGTAGTTTAATAATTCCAGCCAGGGAGCTTGTGGCGCTAGAAATAGTTTCCTCCTAAGGCCGCTCACTCCGGGAATGTATGCTGAAGATAGCACTAGCGCCAAGGGAGTCGCATGCATACACAATCGCGCATTTACCCAGCACGGACTAAGGCCCGTAATTCACGGCCATCCCCGCTCCCAAAGCAGAAAGGCGGAGATTAGGACGAAAATGGACCCACTATCATACACAGCCGTCATAGTTTCTCCCCATTCAGCCGAATGATACATTATTCCATAATGAAATGCGTCCCCATGCAGAAGATTTACTACTTAATAAAACCATAACACGCCCTAAATGACGACCCGAGATCATGAAAGGCACTGATGAATGCTTTTATCAGAAAATACAGAGGCAAGGCACGCTGCATCTCGGACAAAATGTTATTTACAGAGCCGGAAATGCAGTTTGATCTCCAAACATCATTTCCGCTCTTTCAAAGGACGGGTGTCGAGCACAGAATCACCAGCGGAGCGCGGCCCATTCAGACACAGAGGCAATAACTGAGGATGGTCGTGCAAGGCTTGGTGGCGGCTATTGAGCTGATAAGCAAAATAAATAAATAAACTTAATTTCTGCGAAGTAGCTCCGGCCCTGTGGCCTATGTACAGAAGTTTATTGTGCGTGATGTTCCAGCGCAAATAAGACATCGGTGCCAACACTAATTGCATTGTGTTCTCGCAAGGAAGTGATGAATACAGGCTGGGCACCAAATGTAAACAGCCAAGCTATAGCGTTAGATACAAGATTAATGGATATATTTCTTTCGTGGTTCTCATACTATTTCATTTGAAAGTCCGCAACAACACCTAGTGTAATAAGCGTTCAATCGGATATTCTTGAAACCTAAACACCTTTCGAAGCGCCTATCCAAAATTATAGGAAACTGTCATACATTTAAGCAGACTGGCTTTTCCTTCAATTAAAAAACTGTATTTGGGTAGTAAAGACAAATAGATGCTTGGAACATGCATTCATCAGCCGTACGATTTTAATTAGGTACCCAGGTGAATTCATTCCAAAGTTCTCAGAAGGCAATCAAAGCCTCCGGCTACCATATATTCATGGGAAACCCCCTGAATTCGCCAGCCTGCCACGGAGTCGCATCACCGAGCGGTCCGTCCTGCCGGGCGCCCCCGACTTACAGGCCGGCCCACGGCGCTAAAGGCAGTGGTAACGTCTCATAAAGCCGGAGCGAGAGGCACTTGGTGCTCGGACGATACTGATTGCTGGGCCTACAGCAGAACATCGGTAATCGAGCCGTGATAGCGATGTCTTAACATGGAGTTTAAACAGCCGCTTATGTTCTGGAGGATCGTGACAATGGGTGGAGTGACAAGCTATTATCTTTTTAATACAAAGCAGAGCTTATAACACGCCAGTCATGGCACCGAAAACCAGGCAGGATTCACGCGAAACGAATCCGACAATCGCAAACATGATCTCAATGAACAATTATTGTCTGCTTGCCTGCGCAGATTCAAAGCAGGATTACAGAGCTAATCGAGGTGACAAACAGATCTCATTATCATTTAGCTATCCTGTCAATTCCAGTCACTAGCCAAGAATAGATGAGCAAGAAAATACGCATCACAAACGGAATTTGTATTCGCTCCGCATTGTAAGCATTCCAATATGCATTTCCTCTGCTCAATGTGTTCATGTATCTCGACAACTATGAAAGGCACTTAGCCAGGTAGGGAGCCATTCTTGCCACTATCGAGTTCAGTGCAGGTTAGATCCAGTTTCTGGGATATCCAAGGCACACACAAAAACCCTGCCGCTATACTGCAGCTCACCATACCGTCTCGGTCGTAAAAAAAGCAACTAATGCGGGATGTCACATACCCTCGTTATCACGGTGCCGGGCGTGTGACGGCGCCGCTGCTAAGGGCGGCGACCTCTCGAGGGGACTCAATTAGAGGATCACGTAACAAGACCCCGGCGTGCCGCGTGAGCGCCCTCTCCGGGACGAGCGGCGGCCCGACTCAGTCCCGGCCGGTCTGCACTGACTGCTACCGGAGACAAACGCCAGTAACTCGGCGGCGCGCGGGGAAGAGAGGAGGGGCCCGGCCCAGACTGTTCCCGGGCAGAGCATCACACGACACGTGGCACACGACACGACAGGACGGGAACGTGCCCGCTCTGATAACGACCGGCACGGCACGCACTGGGCTGACAGCCGGCGACGCGCACCAGGGAAGGCCAGGATAGGAGACGTAGATAACTGAACGGATAACGCAGCGGTGTTGCAGGTAGAGTGGCACTGTGTGCAAAAGAGGTGGTTGGTTGGAAGGGAGAGAGACGGAGACGGAGAGAGAGAGAAAAAAAGAATGAGTGGAGGGAGGGAGGGAGGGAGGGAGGGAGGGAAGAGGGAGAGAGGGAGGGAGGACAGGGAGAGAGGGAGGGAGGGGAGGGAGAGAGAGTGGGGAGGGGAAGGAAGGAGAGAGGGGATATGTTATGTAAGACGTCTCCGCGCCTTCCCGATATCAATCTCATGTCTGAGTGCTAATCAGAGCACATAAGCATCACTGATAGCCAATAAGGCGACATTCAATATGATCAATACGTTGGTTTGCCCTATCAATGGTTTGTGTTATCAATTACTCCACTTCCCGGTAGGGGATAAAGAACGAAGCAGCAACAACCTATGCGGCGGACACGTTCTTGCTATTCAACAAGCCCGTAACAAGGTGGTTTCTGAGTCGTTGCAGTGCGTTCAGACTAACCTACTCGGGCAGGCTCCTCATATGGAGCGTGCATTCTGGGCCTCCAATTATACTGGCGGGAGCGTGGCGAGCACGGCGCTCCCTTGGGTAAGATGGCATACAACGCATGGCGGACCCGCGCGCTCAGGGCCGAGCGCTGACAACATTCGGCGCATGCAGAGATCGTATACTGCTCCCTGGATAGACATACCATTCAGATCACCTGAAATCGGCGTATCAACAATTTAAATTTCACGGAGAATCAGAAGATCATGCCTTTGGCTCTAGTTGATTCTTCCAAAAAATGTTCAATTTTTCTCATATCGATCAAGCAGACACACCGAACTCTGCATCCTCACAAAAGATTTCAATCCGAAAAGATGTCAATCATGACCGTATGGATTCTAAATTTGCGCTTTGTAAAAACCGAAGAATCTTAAATGTCATCTGAGAATCTAAATTTGCCCCCCTGACTTGAAAAAAAAAAAAACGTTAGGCCTCATGTGGACCAAGGAGCCGGTGCACTGGCTCTAGCAGTGTCACAGTGCAAGTGCAGAGCCAGCTGCCAATGCTGGGCGCTGCCCGCTCTCTCGGTCTCAGACCCCCCTCCCCCCACCCCCACCCCCTCCCCGGTCCCCAGAATTTGATCAAACACCGGTCCTCGAGAATCGGGCCGATCTCGTGTTGGAGCCAGACTGATGAAACGAGCATTCATACATCAAGCTCTGCAACAAAGGAGCGGTGCCATTAGCCCCGGGACCCTGAAGAATTGTCGTATTATTCCGAGCACGACCCGACTGCGGGGCGAACCGACGCCGATCGGCCGCCACAGTGAACCGAAAAACCGGAGACAAAATACTGTACGATAAAAAAGCAAGAACAAGCCATGAAAAGGCGATGACTAAAATAATGCGAGGACATACACGGCGACTGTTAAGCTGCCATCGAATCGTCCGCCATGACAAACTCGTTCCCATCCGGCTCTAAAAATGAGCACCATCCATCGTCATATTCTGCCCTCATATAGCCGGACAGGCGCGCGGAGGGCTCGTATGTGCGACTGCGTGGGAGTTTAAGTGCCAATAACTCAGATCGCGCTCATATTTGAACTGGGCCATGCCTAATATCCCAGAGTGCCATATTCGTCCGTTTTTATCCGCCATTTGTCGGTCACTCAAGTTCAAACGAGCGTTGGGACCACCGAAATCAGTTCTACGTAGGGAACGCTTATAAAACATTGTAAAAAAAAACCGTAAAATATAGAGCTATAGCGCTGCTATCGATCCAACTAAGCAAGTGTGTACAGCTGGTTATGCGCTGAGTGGAGATCAACAAGCAACGAGTGCAGCGGCATCATTCGTCAGGGATCGGCCCGGCTGTCGGCCCCTGATCAAGTCAGTGTCGTGTCGGACGCGTCTCCGGGGCCGGCGCCGGCCCCGCGGGTGTCGGCCCACTACAGACTGATGCTGCCGGCCGTGTGTCGGCTAATGCACCAGGTAATGCAGCAGGTAATGGAAACTAATGTCGGTCGAACACACGGCGCCACGCGGCGGCCCAGCCGCTCTGGGGACTCGGGTACACAGATCACTGACTTCAGCCCGGGTATGTACACTCGGTGCGGACCGAGGCGGAAGGCGAACCCATTTAATGCGGCCACTTGTGGAATATTCATCGCACGAAAACCGGCACTGTTTTAACCCTCGCCCGCACATGCCATTTTCCCATCCTAGAACGCACATGGGGGGGGGGGGGTGGTTGCCACCCCCCCGCGCCATTTCGTTCCTGTTGGAGATAGAGCTTAGCAGTAAAGACCAAAAAGATTCTTTGGGAAGAGACGAATCCAATGATACCCAGTTTTACCTTCTCAGGTCAGTCATTGACCTTCCAGGTCAGGTCAAACTAAAAAATGTTGCTGTTTTGGGTCACCGTTGGATATCAAGTGCGCTGCTTATCAAATACCGATGACGATGCTGTTTTCTGGTGCCAAGCCAGCTAGAACCTCTTTGTCACACTATCCGACCAGAATTTTGCTGCTGAGGTCATTTCAGGTCAAGTTAGGTCAAGGTCAATTATATGTGTTTGTATGTCTGTGTGTGTCTGTGTGTATACTGATGTGTGCACCGATTGTTTTTGGGTCCATATCACATGAAATCATGATCTGAGAAGCTTTTACCAAAAATGCAGTCAAAAAACTTCACAAAAAGTAAATTCAGCTTGCCTAAAACGCAATTTTCTTAGATGACCTAGGTTGACCTTGACCCTGACCTTGACCCCTGTACATCGTCGAACAACATGTTCCATGATAGGTGGGAGGTAAGACTGGCAAAAAAGGCCGAAATCAGGGTGTCAAAAGCTCACAAGGCCCATGGCAAACGCAAGATGTTGAGAATTGGCCATTTGGGTCATGACATGACCTGAAAAACAAGGTCATATCTCCGAAACCAAAAATTACAGAAACTTGAAGTTTTCAGTGGACATCAAGAAAGGATAGACGAGCAGCTATACGAAAAATCAGCCTTCTAGCTCTAAAAATGTCGAGTGCAGAGCAGAAAGACTGCCTGGGGGGGGGGGGTGGCAACCACCCCCCCCCCCCCCATGTGCGGGCGAGGGTTAAGTGGAAGACTGGTGGAGTTGGCCCATTTAAGAAACGAGCTTAAGATTGGACATGTCCGGGGCTCATTTTAATGCAAACTACACCCTGCCTATGAATGATGATTAGAAGTCAAATACTTCAGCCACAGACGCGTCCCGTTCGGCATTGAGCTAGGGATCCTTTGATCGGAGCGACTCACGGTCACACCAGACATCAGACCAACAGGAAATGCAGCTGCTTTATGGTACTTTGCACCACCCAATGAATGCTGGCTGGTCCGTGACACAGTGGAAAAGAGTATCATCCCTCGGAAGGCCCGTGAACACTCAATACTTTCTTGAAAGATGATGAATGGATAAATGATGCTTACTTGACGATGGAAAAAAATAAGAATATCAATGAACACGATGCACGCTGGTGACTAAAAGATGCTTCACACCGTTGATCGCTCGTCAGGACCATCATTGGTAATCACTGATCATGCATGAGATAGATAGACTAAGTGAAGAACGTAAACACGGGTTTCAGTTTCACTGAAGATGTCTCTGTTCATCTGGTAGCAAGCAGGATATCCATCAAATCCGGTGGATGTTCTCAATGCAATTTAGCTTTGAAGCGCCTATATCAATGTTATGTAATTAGGTACAGCTTCAGTTAAATTTGACGGCTGAAATAAAAATCAATCGCTCAACAATGTGTTCTTGGCATAAGGCTGAAAAATACGAGAGCGACTTCAAATCCTGTTACACAGTGCCAATACGCCGGACGCCTTATCCGATAATAGAGCGGACTAGTCCATCCCGCTAAGCCACGGCTGAAAACGACATCAGAAGCGCAGCTATTGGTTCTCTACCTTTCCCATCCCCTGCTCCGCTCCCATCACACTCAGTCGTTTCACTTACGAGTGCGTCTTGCCGTCGTAGTACTGTGTGTCCATGATGATGACCAGGTGGCTGAAGACACTGAGCGACCAGACGAGCGAGCGAGAGGCCACGGCGACCTGCAGGGCGCCCGAGTCGAACAGTTGCTCGACCAGGTGCCGGTCGGCCACCGACAGACCCTCGTGCAGGTACGCCACGCCCTTGGGATGGAAGGGAAGGCGCGGGTTAGCGGGAGGCTTAACAACACTTCCCAGGTATCAGAAATGCATGTCTTAGAGCGGAACAAGGCAATGCATAGCTAGCTACACAGGAAAGTGTATAACACTGTGAATATCGTACTTGAACACCGAACATGCCAGAGGCTCTCTCGT